>NW_025533860.1:160000-177500 GCF_020615455.1 Coregonus clupeaformis
CGTGTCCAGTGTGTGTGTGTGTGTGTCGGTGTTTACTGTGTGTGTGTTCAGTGTGTGTCTAGTGTGTGTGTGTGTGTGTCCAGTTTATGTGTGTTTGTGTGTGTGTCCGGTGTGTGTGTGTGTTTGTCCTGCATGTGTGTGTCAAGTGTGTGTATGTTTGTTTGTGTGTGTTCAGTGTGCGTGTCCAGTGTGTGTGTGTTCAGTGTGTGTGTCTAGTGTGTGTGTGTGTGTCCAGTGTGAGTGTGTCCAGTGTGAGTGTGTCCAGTGTGTGTGTGTCCCCAGTGTGTGTGTGTCCAGTGTGTGTGTGTGTGTCTGGTATGTGTGTGTGTGTGTGTGTTTGTGTGTCCAGTGTGTGTGTGTGTGGCCAGTGTGTGTGTGTACAGTGTGTGTGTGTGTGTGTGTGTGTGTGTCTAGTGTATGTGTGTGTGTGTGTGTCCAGTGTGTGTATTTGTCCAGTGTGTGTGTGTGTGTGTGTGTGTGTGTGTGTGTGTGTGTGTGATTGTGTGTGTGTGTGTGATTGTGTGTGTCCAGTGTGTGTGTGTTTGTGTGTGTCCACTGTGTGTGTGTGTCCAGTGTGTTTGTGTCCAGTGTGTGTGTGTGTGTTCAGTGTGTGTCCAGTGTGTGTGTGTGTGTGTTTGTGTGTGTCAGTGTGTGTGTGTGTTCAGTGTTGTGTGTGTACAGTGTGTGTGTGTGTCCAGTGTGTGTTTGTCCAGTGTGTGTGTGTGTGTGTCCGGTGTGTGTGTGTTTGTGTGTGTCCAGTGTGTGTGTGTGTCCAGTGTGTGTGTGTGTGTGTGTGTGTGTGTGTGTGTGTGTGTGTGTCCAGTGTGTGTATTTGTCCAGTGTGTGTGTGTGTGTGTGTTTGTGTGTGTCCACTGTGTGTGTGTGTCCAGTGTGTTTGTGTCGAGTGTGTGTGTTCAGTGTGTGTGTGTGTGTGTGTGTGTTTGCATGTGTCCAGTGTGTGTGTCCAGTGTGTGTGTGTGTTCAGTGTGTGTGCGTGTGTCTAGTGTGTGTGGAGTGTGTCCATGTGTGTGTGTGTGTCCTGTGTGTGTTTGTCCAGTGTGTGTGTGTGTGTGTCAGTGTGTGTGTGTGGGTGTGTAACTCACTTTTTTTCCCAAGATGGCGTAGTAGTGCAGTTGTGTTTTTTATCGTGTGTCTGTAAATAGCCTGTAAATACCTTATTTTTCGTACATATTTCCCTATCAGACTTTTCATCCTTCTACAAGATATACTTTCCTGCAACCCGCCTCACTCAATGTGGAACGGATTATATTATTGACTTACCTTTATCTAGAATCTAGAATCTCCAGTTGAAACTAGCTAGCCAACTAACTAGCTACTTGCTATTAGCCACAGCTAGCGGTGTTTCACCCAGAACATTGGATTTTTTTTTCTGCGGGATTAATTTTAATCACTGGACATTGATCACCGGATATTCGCCAGTCTGCACAGCGCGTTATCAACCCAGAACATATCAGTTTTTCCGCGGAATCACTGAACCTTTAACTCGGATTCATCGCTACCAGCTAGCTACAACAAAACGGACGCTGTGGTCTGGCTAATCATCCTGAGCTAGGCCCATCTCCGGCTATCTACCTCTCTGTCAACCGGACGGGACCACCTAGTGTTGACACGGAGCCCCGCCGATCCTACACGACTGGTCTGCCGACGAAATCTTCTGATGTGGTTACGACGTTAACCCACGAAGATTCCATCCATCTGCTAGCCCTGGCCCGCTAGCACACGCTAGCACGTGGCCTCTTACTCACTAGTACTTCACCACCGGACCTTATGATAACTCAGCTATACAGCTGATATCTGCTGGACTGTTCCTTTTTACGGTACTACATCCTGTTTATGTTTAGCCTCAGCCCAAACATGGTTAGTTTATTGTTGTTTCGGGTTATTTCTAATTGTACTATATCACTGTAGACCCCCCAGCCTAGCTAAACCTGCCTTAGATAGCTCCTTTGCCCCTCCCCCTATACACGCGGAGACCGACTCAATTGATGCCTCCAGCGATGCTATCTCTTTCATTGTTAACCAACGCTTAGGTTTACCTCCACTTTACTCATATCCTTCCATATCCTTGTCTGTACATAATGCCCTGAATCTTTTCTATACACCCGGAAATCTGCCCCTACTATTCTATGTACCCAACGCACTAATAGACCAGTTCTTAAAGCCTTTAGCCGTATCCTTATTCTAGTCCTCCTCTGTTCCTTTGGTGATGTAGAGGCTAACCCAGGCCCTGCAGCCCTCAGTATCACTCCTACTCCCCAGGCGCTATCATTTGATGACTTCTGTAATCGCAAAGTCTTGGTTTCTTGCACATAAATATCAGAAGTCTACTTCCTAAGTTTGAGTTATTCACTGCGTTAGCACACTCTGCCAACCCTGCTGTTCTAGCAGTGTCTGAATCCTGGCTCAGGAAGGCCACCAAAAAATTCTGGGAAATTTCCATCCCCAACTATAACATTTTCCGTCTAGATAGAACTGCCAAAGGGGGTGGAGTTGCAATCTACTGTAGAGATAGCCTGCAGAGCTCTATCATACTATCCAGGTCTGTTCCCAAACAGTTTGAGCTTCTACTTCTAAAATTCCACCTTTCCAGAAATAAGTCTCTCACTGTTGCCGCTTGCTACAGACCCCCTCAGCCCCCAGCTGTGCCCTGGACACCATATGTGAATTGATTGCCCCCATTTATCCTCAGAGTTTGTACTGCTTGGTGACCTAAATTGGGATATGCTTAATACCCCAGCCATCCTACAATCCAAGCTAGATGCCCTCAACCTCACGCAAATTATCAACGAACCTACCAGGTACAACCCTAAATCCGTAAACATGGGTACCCTCATAGATATCATCCTGACTAACATACCCTCTAAATACACCTCAGCTGTCTTCAACCAGGATCTCAGCGATCACTGCCTTATTGCCTGCGTCCGTAAACCGGGTCCGCGGTCAAACGACCACCCCTCATCACTGTCAAACGCTCCCCTAAAACACTTTAGCAAGGAAGCCTTCCTAATTGACCTGGCCCAGGTATCCTGGATGTATATAGATCTCATTCCGTCAGTAGAGGATGCCTGGTTGTTCCTTAAAAGTAATTTCCTCTCAATCTTAAATAAACATGCCCCATTCAAAAATACAGAACTAAGAACCGATATAGCCCCTGGTTCTCCTCAGACTTGACTGCCCTTGACCAGCACAAAAACATCCTGTGGCGTACAGCATTAGCATCAAATAGCCCCCGCGATATGCAACTTTTCAGGGAAGTTAGGAACCAATATATACAAGCAGTCAGAGAAGCAAAGGCTAACTTTTTCAAACAGAAATTTGCTCCAAAAAGTTTTGGGACACTGTAAAGTCCATGGAGAATAAGAGCACTTCCTCCCAGCTGCCCACTGCACTGAGGCTAGGAAACACTATCACCACCGATAAATCTACAATAATCGAGAATTTCAACAAGCATTTTGCTACAGCTGGCCATGCTTTCCATCTGGCTACCACAAACCCGGCCACCAACTCTGCACCCTCTGCTGCAACTTGCCCATGCCCCCCGCTTCTCCTTCACACAAATTCAGACAGCTGATGTTTTGAAAGCGCTGCAAAATCTGGACCCCTACAAATCAGCTGGGCTAGACAATCTGGACCCTCTCTTTCTAAAACTAGCCGCGAAATTGTCGCAACCCCTATTACTAGTCTGTTCAACCTCTCTTTCATAACGTCTGAGATCCCCAAAGATTGGAAAGCTGCGCGGTCATCCCCCTCTTCAAAGGGGGTGACACTCTAGATCCAAACTGCTACAGACCTATATCCATCCTGCCCTGCCTTTCGAAAGTTTTCGAAAGCCAAGTTAACAAACAGATCATCGACCATTTCGAATACCACCGTACCTTCTCCGCTATGCAATCCGGTTTCCGAGCTGGTCACGGGTGCACTTCAGCCACGCTCAAGGTCCTAAACAATTATAACCGCGATTGATAATAGACAGTACTGTGCAGCCGTCTTCATCGACCTGGCCAAGGCTTTCGACTCTGTCAACCACTGCATTCTTATTGGCAGACTAAATAGCCTTGGTTTCTCAAATGACTGCCTCGCCTGGTTCACCAACTACTTCTCAGATAGAGTTCAGTGTGTCAAATCGGAGGGCCTGTTGTCTGGACCTATGGCAGTCTCTATGGGGTGCCACAGGGTTCAATTCTTGGGCCGACACTTTTCTCCGTGTATATCAATGATGTCGCTCTTGCTGCTGGTGACTCTCAGATCCACCTCTACGCAGACGACACCATTTTGTATACATCTGGCCTTTCATTGGACACTGTGTTAACAAACCTCCAAACGAGCTTCAATGCCATACAACAATCCTTCAGTAGCCTCCAACTGCTCTTAAACACTAGTAAAACTAAATGCATGCTTTTCAATCGAACGCTGCTGGCACCCGCCCACCCGACTAGAATCACTACTCTCACGGGTCTGACCTAGAGTATGTGGACAACTACAAATACCTAGTTGTCTGGTTAGACTGTAAACTCAACTTCCAGACTCACATAAAGAATCTCCAATCCAAAGTTAAATCTAGAATCAGCTTCCTATTTCGCAACAAAGCCTCCTTCACTCATGCTGCCAAACATGCCCTCGTAAAACTGACTATCCTACCGATCCTTGACTTCGGGCGATGTCATTTACAAAATAGCCTCCAACACTCTACTCAGCAAATTGGATGTAGTCTATCACAGTGCCATCCGTTTTGTCTCCAAAAGCCCCATACACTACCCACCACTGTGACCTGCTACGCTCTTGTTGGCTGGTCCTCACTACATGTTCGTCGTCTAAACCCACTGGCTCCAGGCCATCTATAAATCACTGCTAGGCAAATCCCCGCCTTATCTTAGCTCATTGGTCACCATAGCAGCACCCACCCGTAGTCTGCGCTCCAGCAGGTATATCTCACTGGTCATTCCCAAAGCCAACACCTCCTTTGGCCGCCATTCCTTCCAGTTCTCTGCTGCCAATGACTGGAGCGAATTGCAAAAATCTCTGAAGCTGGAGACTCTTACCTCCCTCAATAACTTTAAGCAT
This sequence comes from Coregonus clupeaformis, assembly GCF_020615455.1. Classification (NCBI taxonomy): domain Eukaryota; kingdom Metazoa; phylum Chordata; class Actinopteri; order Salmoniformes; family Salmonidae; genus Coregonus; species Coregonus clupeaformis. The sequence continues at coordinate 165,083 of NW_025533860.1, forward strand.
CAGTTGTCAGAGCACCTTACCGATCACTGCACCTGTACACAGCCCATCTGAAATTAGCACACCCAACTACCTCATCCCTATATTGTTATTTATTTTGCTCTTTTGCACCCCAGTATCTCTATTTGCACATAATCTCTTGCACATCTAGCATTCCAGTGTTAATACTATTGTAATTATTCTGCACTATAGCCTATTTATTGCCTTACCTCCATAACTTACTACATTTGCACACAGTGTATATATATTTTCTGTTGTATTTCTGACTTTATGTTGTTTTACCCCATATGTAACTCTGTGTTGTTTTATTGCACTGCTTTGCTTTATCTTGGCCAGGTCGCAGTTGTAAATGAGAACCTGTTCTCAACTGGCTTACCTGGTTAAATAAAGGTGAAAAAAAAAAAAAACACAAACACACACTGACACACACACACACATACACTGGACACACACACACACTGGACACACACACACACACTAAACACACACTCTGGACACACACACACTGAAACACACACACACACACACACACTGGACACACACACACTGGATACACTCACACTGGACACACAAACACACTGGGGAACACACACACACACACTGTACACACACACACACACACACACTGTACACACACACACACGGACACACACAAACACACACACACACAAACACACACACAAAACACACACACACACACACACACACACACACACACACACACACACACACACACACACACACACTGGCACACACACACACTGGACACACTCACACACTGAACACACTCACACAATGGACACACTCACACAATGGACACACACACACACACACTGGACATACACACACAAACCCACATTGGACAAAACACACACACACACTAGACACACACACACACACTAGACATACACACACACACACACTGTACACACACACGACACACACACACTGGACACACACACACACACACACACACTGGACACACACACACTGGACACACTCACACTGGACACACACACACACACACACATTGGACGGACACACACATACAGGACAAACACACACACACACACACACACAAACACACCGACACACACACACATACACTGACACACACACACACACAAACACAGTTGGGACACACATACACACACTAGACACACAGACACACTGAACACACACACACACACACACACACACACACACTGGACACACACACACACTAGACACACACACACACTGGACACACACACACACTGAACACGCACATGCACACACACACACACACACACACACTGACACACACACACACACTGGACACACACTGGACACATACTGGACACACAAACACACACTGGACATTACACACACACACTGGACATACACACACACACACACTGGACACACACACACACACACACTGGACACACACACACACTGTACACACACACACTGGACACACACACACTGGACACACACACACACACACTGGACACACACACACACACACACACACACTGGACACACACAAACACACACACACACACACACAAACACACTGGACAAACACACACACTGGACACACACACACTGGTCACACTCACACTGGACACATACACACACACACACACACTGGACACACATACACACACACATACACACTTGATACACACACACACACACACTGGACACACACACACACTGGACACATTTCCATGTGTTGTATTTTGATGAAAGGAAATCCCATATAGCCTACTGGACAGGACTTTGCTATGGCATCTTCTGTTTGGGTGTTTCAGGTCAGGTCTGTGTCATGATCAGAATGTGTCTCTGTGTCTAATTCCAGCCCTGCCATTTCTACCTGTCCTGATCTAGTGTTTCACCCCTGACCTCCTACACCGTCTCACTGTCCATGTCTGCTTTTAGCTCCCACCTCTACTTCACTGTGTTATAATGGACCTTATGCTTGTTATGTCACCTCTGGAACCAGTTATCAAACATACTGACCTTTCTGACCCTATCCCATGGCCCTACTTTCTACAACTGAACATTTAAATACCTCTATGAGTTTTGTTTTGTGTCCATTTACTTATCTATGTATTTGTTGTATATTGGGGTTGTGCTGCAGAGCATCATGGGGGGTTTGTATGTGTTGAGATGATCACGTTCCAGATAAATGGTTGAACTGATTCCTGTCTCCTGTCTCATCATTAATGAATTGTTATACAGACGTGGTTATGAAACCCACGAGACATAACAAAAGATTGGCGATGAGTAAGTCTGAATCTACAGGAACTATTCTGTCTGGAAGAAGTGGGTTGTTAACTGTTTAAAACTGTTATTTTCTGTGGTACAGAATAGGCTAATGTTATCACAGTGTATTGCTAGCAGAGGCAAGTGCATAGTCTAGCTAGCTAAGAAAGAGAGTTAACATCGTCATGGACGGCAGAAAAGGACTGGAGACAGAACGTCGGAGCGCGGGAAAACAATGTGATTTACAAGGGAGGAATATGCAGTGATTAAAGGAAAGGACATTTATTCAACTGTGAAGATGAACTTTGGAATAAAAAATTGCTAAATGAGCGAACTTAGGAGGAAACGTCAGTGAGTGAAGTGAATAAAGATCACGACTGAGGAAAATATTGCTTTGGTTGAGGACAATATTGAAGTGAGTGACAATCAGGAGCTTATTGAGAAATGATCAATTATTGGAATTGTTGGAAACATTGGACAGTTTGATGAAAGTATTGAGCAGTGGAGCTCATATACAGAACAGTTTGAATATTTTGTTCTTGTAAATGACATGGATGAGGACAACATTGTGCCTCCATGTTTTAGTGTAATGGGGCCAAAGACATTTAATTTACTAGGCAGCCTGCTACAGCCAGTCAGAACAGGTAATAAGACGTATGGGGATATTGTGGAGATACTTAAAGGACATTTTTCACCAGAACCACTAGTTAATGCTGAAAGGTTCAGGTTCCACAGGAGACATCAGGAAGAGGGAGAATCAGTAACAATGTTTGCTGCTGCATTAAAGAAACTACCAGAACACTGAGTTTAATGCTGTTCTAAATGACATCTTTAGAGACAGACTAGTATGTGGGCTACGGAGTGAAGCTACACAAAAGAGACTGTTGACTGAAAGTCATCTGACCTTGGCAAAGGACATTGAAATCAGTGTGTCCATGGAACTAGCTGCTAAAGAGGCTCACCAGTTGAGTTCATCAGGAACTTAGTGGGTTCATCTAACAATCCTAATCATCAGCTGATACATTGTAATCTCATACACAGGGTATACCTTCCACCTAGAAAACATCATTTAATTAACATATTAACCTCTCTTCTGTGTGATCTATGTAATCAAGGTGCCTTTGGCTCCTTTATTCATATTCATATGTAGCAAAGAACTATTGACAGCTGGTTACCATAAAATAACTACTGCAGTGGGTTTTTACCCAACAGATTGCCCATTCATGATCATTTAGTGCAAATGTGTACCTTACTGATTTTATTATAATAATTGTATTTACCTGCAATAACTAGTTTCCATAATATACTGATATATATTTTAACAGTATTGTGTCTCTAGCTGTATAACCATTCCTGCTGCTATTTGTTCTGATATATATTTTAACAGTATTGTGTCTCTAGCTGTATAACCATTCCTGCTGCTATTTGTTCTGATATATATTTTAACAGTATTGTGTCTCTAGCTGTATAACCATTCCTGCTGCTATTTGTTCTGATATATATTTTAACAGTATTGTGTCTCTAGCTGTATAACCATTCCTGCTGCTATTTGTTCTGATATTTATTTTTACAGTATTGTGTCTCTAGCTGTATAACCATTCCTGCTGCTATTTGTTCTTGTCTGTGTTCCTTTCAAATAAATAAAAAGTTGATCACAGAGTTTCAACTGAAAATAAGAGACCGGGAAATCAAGTCACATCCTCCTTGCTCGGGCAGGCTTCGGCGTTCATCTGCTACCGATCTATGTTTCTGTGTTCTACTTGTTTTGTCTTTATTGTTCACACCTGGTTCCCATTATGTATTGATTTCTTCCCTATTTAACCCTCTGGCTCCCACTGTGTTTTGTGCGTGTTTGTTCATGTTTGGTTGTCGTCTGGTGAGCGGGTTTGTTTTTCCTGCGTGAAGGTGTGACACTCTGGCTCCGGGACTTTTATATTTGAGCCAGGGTGTATTTGTTTTGTTGGGTTTTGGTTTGGTTATGTTGGGTTTTGGGTGTATTTCTATGTTTGCAGTTCTGTGGGGTTTATGTCTAGGTTTGGTCAATGACTCCCAATCGGAGGTAACGAGTGTCAGCTGTCGGCTCGTTTCTCTGATTGGGAGCCATATTTAATCTGATTGTTTTCCTGTGGGTATTGTGGGTTTTTGTTCCGTGTTCAGTCGTTGTACTGTGGACTTCACGAGTCGTCTTTTGTTTTGTATATCTGTGCCTTTTTCAATTAAAGTCATGTTCACTACAGCGCTGCGCTTTGGTCTGTTCATTCGTCAGACGATCGTGACAGAAAAACCCACCTTAAAAGGACCAAGCAGCGTGTCAAGCGGCAACAGGACCCAGCTCCAAAGGCTTCCTGGACATGGGAGGAGATTTTGGACGGAAAGGGTCCTGGACTTGGGAGGAGATCCTGGATGGGATGGATCGCTCGTCCATGGAGCGAAAACGGTGGAGAGGCGACGGCGAGAGGAGCACTTGGCGTCAGCAGGGCCATCGTCGGAAGGACAGAGGCAACCCCAAAAAGTTTTTGGGGGGGCACATGGCTTGGGCGGCTGGGCAGCAGGAGGCTGCCACAGGGCTGACGGAGGCAGAGAAGGGGCGAATTCAAGAGGCAACCAGGTTACGGGGGTCACTGGTCAAAGTAGGGAAAGGAGATGTAGGGGCACGGCGAGTGGTACTGGGGTGTATTGCCAGTCCGGTCCGGCCCGTTCCAGTTCCCCGGGGTAGAGCCAGTGGTGTGTGCCTCCAGTACGGTCCGGCCTGTTACGACCCCTCGCACCAAGGATACGGTGCGCTTCGCCAGTCCGGCCCGGCCTGTTCGGCCACTCGCACCAGGGATACGGTGCGCTTCGCCAGCCCAGCCCGGCCTGTTCCGGCCACTCGCACCAGGGATACGGTGCGCTTCGCCATCCCAGCCCGGCCTGTTCCGGCCGCTCGCACCAGGGATACGGTGCGCGCACAGCCCGGCCCGGCCTGTTCCGGCCACTCGCACCAGGGATACGGTGCGCTCGCCAGCCCGGCCCGGCCTGTTCGGCCACTGCGCACCAGGGATACGGTGCGCTCGCCAGCCCGGCCCGGCCTGTTCCGGCCACTCGCACCAGGGATACGGTGCGCGTCGCCAGCCCTTTCCCACCAGTGCCTACACCACGCACCAAGCCTTCTGTGTGTCCCCCGAGTCCTGTGCGTCCTGTTGCTGCTCTCCGCACTAGGCCTTATGTGCGTCCCCAGGGTCCAGCATGCCCTGTTCCGGCTCTCCGCACTAGGCCTTATGTGCGTCCCCAGGGTCCAGCATGCCCTGTTGCTGCTCTCCGCACTAGGCCTTATGTGAGTCCCCAGGGTCCAGCATGCCCTGTTCCGGCTCTCCGCACTAGGCTTTATGTGCGTTCCCAGGGTCCAGCATGCCCTGTTGCTTCTCCCCGCACTAGCCCGGAGATGCGTGTCCTCAGCCCGGTACCTCCAGTTCCGGCACCACGCATCAGGCCTACGGTGCGCCTCAGACGGCCAGAGTCTGCCGTCTGCCCTACGGGGCCTGAACTGCCCGTCTGCCCAAAGGCGCTTAAGCCGCCCGTCTGCCATGAGCCTTCAGAGCCGTCCGCCAGACCCGGAGCCGCTAGAGCCTTCCCGCCAGACAGGATCAGCCAGAGCCTTCCGCCAGACAGGATCAGCCAGAGCCTTCCGCCAGACAGGAGCCGCTTAGAGCCTTCCGCCAGACAGGATCAGCCAGGAGCCTTCCGCAGACAGGATCAGCCAGGAGCCTTCCGCCAGACAGGATCAGCCAGAGCCTTTTCGCCAGACAGGATCAGCCAGAGCCTTCTGCCAGACAGGATCAGCCAGAGCCTTCAGCCAGCCATGAGCAGCCAGATCCTTCAGCCAGCCATGAGCAGCCAGATCCGTCGGCCAGCCATGAGCAGCCAGATCCGTCGGCCAGCCATGAGCAGCCAGATCCGTCGGCCAGCCATGAGCAGCCAGATCCGTCAGCCAGCCACGAGCAGCCAGGATCCGTCAGCCAGCCGCGAGCAGCCAGATCCGTCGGCCAGCAATGAGCAGCCGATCCGTCGGCCAGCCATGAGCAGCCAGATCCGTCGGCCAGCCATGAGCAGCTAGATCCGTCAGCCAGCCATGAGCAGCCAGATCCGTCAGCCAGCCACGAGCAGCCAGATCCTTCAGCCAGCCATGAGCCGTCCAGCCAGGATCCGCCAGAGCCGTCCAGCCAGGATCCGCCAGAGCCAGCCAGCCAGGATCCGCCATTGAGTCCGGTGCTGTCCCTTAGCCCGGTGCTGCCCTTATCCTGGTACTGCCCCTTAGTCCGGTGCCGCCCCTTAATCCAGTGGGGGTTTGGTTGGGGGGTGGTCATATGGAGGAGGCTACGGAAGCGGATAGTGACTAAGGTGGGGTGGGGACCACGACCAGGGCCAGAGCCGCCACCGTGGACAGACGCCCACCCAGACCCTCCCATAGACTGTATGCTGGTGCGCCCGGAGTTCGCACCTTTAGGGGGAGTACTGTGACACTCTGGCTCGGGACTTTTATATTTGAGCCAGGGTGTATTTGTTTTGTTGGGTTTTGGTTTGGTTATGTTGGGTTTTGGGTGTATTTCTATGTTTGCAGCTCTGTGGGTTTATGTCTAGGTTTGGTCAATGACTCCCAATCGGAGGTAACGAGTGTCAGCTGTCGGCTCGTTATCTCTGATTGGGAGCCATATTTAATCTGATTGTTTTCCTGTGGGTATTGTGGGTTTTTGTTCCGTGTTCAGTCGTTGTACTGTGGACTTCACGAGTCGTCTTTTGTTTTGTATATCTGTGCCTTTTTCAATTAAAGTCATGTTCACTCAGCGCTGCGCTTTGGTCTGTTCATTCGTCAGACGATCGTGACAGAAGGTTATGTTATGTACGTTACCTACGAGTAAAAGTACGTTTTCGATTAGCTATGTGTTCTGCACCTGACTTCGTGCGACATCAGGCTTCTACATGCTGGTGTAAGGACATGGATTGTCCAGCCTGTGGTAAAAGGGACATCAGGCTTCTACACACTGGTGGAAGGACATGGATTGTCCAGTCTGTGGTAAAAAGGGACATCAGGCTTCTACATGCTGGTGGAAGGACATGGATTGTCCAGCCTGTGGTAAAAGGGACATCGGGCTTCTACATGCTGGTGTAAGGGACATGGATTGTCCAGCCTGTGGTAAAAAGGTCAACATCGAACAAGCCTCCAGAAACAAAAGAGAACAGAGAACAGGAAACAGACATTCCAACGAAAGACAAATAGACATGTTCACACTGTTGAGTAAGAGAACACTGAGGTGAGTGACTCATCAGACCAGGAAGTCACACTGAAAATCCTGACTTTTTTCCTGGCGGGCGCACGGCTCACTATGTCTCCCCCTTGCTAGAGGGACAGCCGGTGGGTATGGAGATTGACACAGGGGCAGCTGTATCTCTTGTGTCAGAAAAAAGACACTGAAACACCTTCCACTTCAACCAGCGCACCTCGTGTTAAAGACTTACACAGGTGAATCTGTTACGCTGTGAGAGACATCACTGATGTCACAGTTCAGGTAAACAGACAAACTGAAAAGCTGCCACTCTATGTTGTGAAAGGAGACTATGCATCACTACTGGGATGTTCATAGTTGGAGAAAATCACACTGGACTGGCCATCAGTGCATACAATGACACATGGAGACAGAGACCTACCTGCCATCTTAAAGAAACATGGAGAAGTCTTTAATGGACAGCTGGGTAGTATGAAACGCATTACAGGGAAGCTTAGCATTAAGCCAGACAGCAAACCAACGTTTCTGAAAGCAGGATCTGTACATTATGCTATCAGACCAAAAGTCAAGGCTGACTTGGAGGCTTTAGTCAAGAACAAAGTACTGGAGCCGGTCACGCATGAGTGAATGCATGAGCAACACCCATCTACCAGTCATTAACACTAGAACCGCCTGGCCTTTCAGCTGGTAGGGATGGGTAACTCCCAATCCTCGGGGTGTCACACTTTTCCTCCCATCCCTAGCAAACACAGCTGATTAAACTAATCACATTCTAAACTGAAGATCATGATTAGTTAATTATTGGAGTCAGGTGTGTTAGCTGGGGGCTGGGGCTAGGTGTGACACCAATCAGGCCCGAGGACTGGAGTTGCCCATCCCTGCACTAGAGCAAGGGTGACACCAATCAGGCCCCGAGGACTGGAGTTGCCCATCCCTGCACTAGAGCAAGGTGTGACACCAATCAGGCCCCGAGGACTGGAGTTGGCCATCCCCTGCACTAGAGCAAGGTGTGACACCAATCAGGGCCCCGAGGACTGGAGTTGCCCAACCCTGCACTATAGCAAGGTGTGACACCAATCAGGCCCCGAGGACTGGAGTTGCCCATCCCTGCACTAGAGCAAGGTGTGGCACCAATCAGGCCGCGAGGACTGGAGTTGCCCATCCCTGCACTAGAGCAAGGTGTGACACCAATCAGGCCCGAGGACTGGAGTTGCCCATCCCTGCACTAGAGCAAGGTGTGACAACATGGTTGATAAATAAATCCTTGATACATAGTGCATAAACTATTGTAAAGGATTAATTGCATGAAGAAATATTCGTGAAATATATATTTTTTGTTACTTTAAAAAGTTAAATCTACAAAGTAAAATAAAAAAAGTCCTATAGCCTATTTCTGTTTCCCTTACAATAAACACATTACAGTGTAATCCATCTGATCAACTTTATTTGTAGATTCGATTAGTAATAGAGTTATAGTACTTAATAAAGTCCATTTACAGTTTATTTTGACAAAGTAGAATGAAAAATATAATAATAATAATAATAATAATAATAATAATAATAATAATAATAATAATAATAATAATATAACCAGCCAGGTGTTCAGGTGAAATTATTTGCTGTATTCCTAAACAAAAGCACCAGTGCATTAACAATTGTAAAGGATTAATTGCATAAATAAATATTATATGTAAAAACAATAATGTGTTGATTGTATCAGACACTGTACCGCGCCTTTACACATGAATCAATCACATCTTCTCTTTATGGTTCGGTTCCACAAACAAATCAAATCGGTTGCCCTGCACACAGTTTTCATGGGCCTTGTTCGGTGTGCACCTGCTGTCTTGACATTGTGTCTCCTTTTTCCCCAGTGGGAGCTGTGGTGCTTGGGGAAGAGGGAGAGCAGGACCTGCCAACTTGACATTGTGTATTTTTCCCCCAGTGGGAGCTGTGGTGCTTGGGGAAGAGGGAGAGCAGGACCTGCTGTCTTGACATTGTGTGTTTTTTCCCCAGTGGGAGCAGTGGTGCTTGGGGAAGAGGGAGAGCAGGACCTGCTGTCTTGACATTGTGTATTTTTCCCCAGTGGGAGCTGTGGTTCTTGGGGAAGAGGGGAGAGCAGGACCTGCTGTCTTGGCGGCCTGCTTGGTGACTGTAGCTTCTTTCTCTGCATTCATGTGGTTCTCACCAAGCTCACATGCCAGATCCATGATGAAATGTCTCCTGCTGACTGTCTTGTCAAGGCATTGCTTGTACAACATGTGTTGATAGCAGTCATGTCGAGCACATTGTAGAACACCTCAACAGGCCAGAGGAGAGTACCCCCTTTTACAGAGTACAGTCAACAGGCCAGAGGAGAGTACCCCCTTTTACAGAGTACAGTCAACAGGCCAGAGGAGAGTACCCCCTTTTACAGAGTACAGTCAACAGGCCAGAGGAGAGTACCCCCTTTTACAGAGTACAGTCAACAGGCCAGAGGAGAGTACCCCCTTTTACAGAGTACAGTCAACAGGCCAGAGGAGAGTAACCCCTTTTACAGAGTACAGTCAACAGGCCAGAGGAGAGTACCCCCTTTTACAGAGTACAGTCAACAGGCCAGAGGAGAGTACCCCCCTTTTACAGAGTACAGTCAATAGGCCAGAGGAGAGTACCCCCTTTTACAGAGTACAGTCAACAGGCCAGAGGAGAGTACCCCCTTTTACAGAGTACAGTCAACAGGCCAGAGGAGAGTACCCCCTTTTACAGAGTACAGTCAACAGGCCAGAGGAGAGTACCCCCTTTTACAGAGTACAGTCTGGACATCTGGTCTAGCATCCACACCAAGCTTTTACATAAAATAAAATAGAATAGAAAAGGTTATAATTATATAGAATGATAATACTAATAGTAATAATATGAATGTAATATAATAAAAGGGGATCCTATTTGGTGTTTGGCAGATGGGAAGGCTATCTGTATATGGTAGAGATACTGTATATACCTTTGTGTGATTGTAGTCTGTCACTGTCTCCGGTTTCTTCTTCTGGTCACCGCACGGTGGCGCAACAGTGGGGTGCATGGTGCTGAGGAAGCTAACACTTATTTATTTAACATCTGTACACCGTGAGTGTTGCTTTACCACTCTCCATCACACCGTGAGTGTTGCTTTATCACTCTCCATCACACCGTGAGTGTTGCTTTACCACTCTCATCACACCGTGAGTGTTGCTTTACCACTCTCCATCACACCGTGAGTGTTGCTTTACCACTCTCTATCACACCGTGAGTGTTGCTTTACCACTCTCCATCACACTGTGAGTGTTGCTTTACCACTCTCCATCACACCGTGAGTGTTGCTTTACCACGCTCCATCACACCGTGAGTGTTGCTTTACCACTCTCCATCACACCGTGAGTGTTGCTTTACCACTCTCCATCACACCGTGAGTGTTGCTTTTACCACACTCCATCACACCGTGAGTGTTGCTTTACCACTCTCCATCACACCGTGAGTGTTGCTTTATCACTCTCCATCACACCGTGAGTGCTGCTTTACCACGCTCCATCACACCGTGAGTGTTGCTTTACCACTCTCCATCACACCGTGAGTGTTGCTTTACCACTCTCCATCACACCGTGAGTGTTGCTTTACCACTCTCCATCACACCGTGAGTGTTGCTTTACCACTCTCCATCACACCGTGAGTGTTGCTTTATCACTCTCCATCACACCGTGAGTGTTGCTTTACCACTCTCCATCACACCGTGAGTGTTGCTTTACCACTCTCCATCACACCGTGAGTGTTGCTTTATCACTCTCCCTCACACCGTGAGTGTTGCTTTACCACTCTCCGCAGATATGTTGTTTTGCGCAGAGAGGGGCAGCTTCTTCTTTGCAATCAACTTGTCTGACAGGGAAATTGATGTGAAAAAGCTGTCTATGGTCACAAGTCTGCCTTTGCCCATGTAAGGCTCCACATGTCTCAAAATCCCAGTCAAACAGTCACTCACCCGCTGGCCTGGTTTCATCTTTCCCCAGATATGGAAAGACACTGAGCAAGTTGGTTTCGAAATCTGCGGCTAACCAAAACTGAAGTCACATGCATCATTATCAGTTTCTATCTGGTTTCTATTGGCCATTCATCCATTGACGACAGAACAGCATATTTTAACTGGATGATGTTACTAGTTTCTGCTTAGTTGCCATAGCAATGCTGCTGCTGGAGTGGGCATGTGATAAATAGATTGACAGCACAGATATTGTTGAGAAAAGTTCACTTTGGAAATAGAGCTGCACCTCTTGAATGTGGAGAGTTATTTGATAAAGGTAAGTGTCATAGAAACTGCAGAATATGCTCTTTCAGATACAGCACTATATAGAAATCACAATGTTTTACCTGCATGTGACTCTGAAGGAGGATTTGATAAAGAGATGCTCTTTTTTGTGTGGCTTAATTCGTGTGAAAATACACACATTTTTGTGCGACTTCATTCATAGGAAAAAAATACATTTTTGGGGGCCAACCTTGGAAAAATATTTTGAAAGTTACTGGAGCAATGCATTTTGGGCAATGGTGTTCTACACTGCCTTTTTAGTTGTTTTCACATTTCTTTATATATATTTAAAAAAAAATGTTAACAACCCAATATTGTTAATCAACCAGGTTGTCACCGAAATACTTATAATATAATAGTAGTTTTCTATGCTTGTTTTTAGCGTAAACTTTGGGATACTGGTACTATGTCTGATTTTATGAGGTTCGATACCAAATCTGTATTTTTTCTCCAATCTGGCAACCGTCATACAGTTTAACATAGCCTTGTATAAAATGCATTATGAAAGCAATGGTGTAAATACAGGAGAAAGTGGAGCCTTGTATTAAATGAATTATGAAGAAAATTGTGTTGCCTACATGAAAAAGGGCCTTTC